>NC_089837.1:537211597-537221597 GCF_035609145.1 Eleutherodactylus coqui | reverse complement strand
GGATACTTTAAGGAAGACAGGAGGTATATGAATGTATAAGGGCAGATGATGGAAAATCGCTCTCAAGGATTAAACCCCATCCATAACTGTGATATTCGCTGTATACAGGACCATCTCCTAGAAATACAGGGATCTAGATGCAAATCTCCTAACCAGTAAATCTAGAAGCATCTTGTAGCCCCCCAACATTCCATGTTAAGTAAAAGTAGACTGTGGTGTGAACCCAGCGCATAGTGGAAGATCTGTGCTGGAATCCCATCCTATTGTAAGTGATAGAAATGCACTGGTTGACGGGACTGCAGCACAAACCAAGGAGATGGAATAGACATGGAAACATACTATATGCGGTGGACCGACTGGCAACATAAACATTCATGCTGGTGATGGCTGCTTGACAACAGGATGAACCCTCTCCCACCGGTTGGAGCCAGACCAGATGTTTCCTGTTCCCTCATTAATGCTTGGTGAAGGTGCTGCAGCATCCGAGGAGCGGGCCACAGCCTAGGAGACAGCGGGGTAGAGTCTGGGCCTTGTCACGGTGACTCTACCATCTCCCACCTGGAGGGTAACTGGTGACACGCTCAAGGGCCATGGGCAGGTTAATAAACGGGAACCCCAAATAATGGATCACCTTGAGTCCTGTTTTGTCTCGTGACACCAACGTTTCTTCCACAGCGGGGATTCCCGAATGATAGAGTAAATCCTCACTCGTGTAGCTTCTGTGGGGGGATTCCTGGGTGGAGAAGTAAATCCACACACACACCAGTACAGTTTAAGACACGGCCTCCAGAAACAAATGGTCAACGGGTCGCTTTATTTAACTTCATGAACAGGAAACAATCTCGGCAGCTTCTCGACAAGTGATGTGAGAGGGCAAACTCATTCGCTAGGCCATCTTTCGGCCACCTCCATTCTGGGCCTTTGGTTGAAGGTACCCCCAGACAGCTGCACTCCTCTCTCTACAAACAGCCTCAGATCCTGAACTCTCTTGTACACGCTTTTGTAAACACATATATCGGACAAGTCCACGTGGCAGACAAATAGATACAAAATCAGACAGTCATCCACATACCACTTAACCCTTTCAGTGCTGCAGCTATGCTATACACACCAATCTTGCAACATGGAAGACACTGACAACATACTACAGAGCATACACACCATTCAGGAGGGGCCCGTTGTACAGGGCCACTACAGTGTGTTTTATGCTTTTTTCTGTGATTGGTTTGTCTATATATATAATATATATCTCAGCAATGCTCAGTGTGTTTTTCTGCTGGACAAAGGCTGTCATTTATATGGGGAGGGATAAAGGAGGCATCCTTAATGCTGAATACTTTTTGAATGAAAATTCCTGTGTGCCGCTCTGCGGTTTGTTTCTCGAAGTGCTGGAAGGTGGCGCTGAACGGCATCACTGGAGATTCAAAGCGTCCACATCTTGTTCTGAAAGCCGTTCTCCATTCATCCCAGGGATGGGTCCGCACCAGATGACACGCTCCTCAGAGCTCTAGTTTAGTAAAGACCTTGGCTGCCTGAAGCGTCTCCAGCAGTTCTGGGATTAACCGGTGAGGGTAGCGATTCTTAATAGTGATCTTGTTTAGTTCCCGGTAATCAATGCACAGTCAAAGAGGAGAGGCTTTCTTTTTAACGAAGAATATCAGTGCTCCTGCCATAGAGGAAGAAGGCCGGATGAAGCCCTTCTTTAGATTTCCATCCACATTTTCCCAAAGGGTTTTTAACTGTGGTTCTGAGAGGTTGTAGATAAGCCCAGATGGAATAAAAGATCCAGGGAGCAGCTCAATAGGACAGCTGTATGGCCGATTAGGGGGCAGCTAATTAGCTTTCTTCTTGCCCCAGACATCCCTGAACATCTGGTGGTGAACTAGTAACTTCTCAAAGTCTTGTTGACCATCTACGGGGTCTTGCATTGGTTTAAAGGTGGATGGTGCTATCTGGCAGTTCTCTTTACAGTATTCAATCTTCAGTCTTCAATGGTCCTTGATTCCCAGTTGGTAGTGGGATTATGGGTAGAGAACCAGGGGATCCGGAGAATCACTGGAAATTTGGGGGATGAGATGAACTGGAAGCTGAACGCTTCTTGATGACTGGGTTCATACGGAACTCCAGTTCTTGACTGTCTCCTGTGTGACTGGTCCTGAGGACAAGAGTGACCCATCTACAGTTTCAATATCAATCAGCATGGACTTTGTCTTCATGGTTCTTAAAAGGTTTGGCTTACGAAAGTTTGCAATTAAAGCTCTTTATACTACACCAACAGCTAAGGTATTAGTTGATGGGACCCTTTCGGGACCTTTTTACATTTCTAACGGCGTTAGACAGGGCTGCCCGTTGTCCCCCTTACTTCTTACCTTGGCTACTGAACCTTTAGCAGAATCTATTCGCATATGTTGGCTTGTATAATCTTAAATTGGGCCTATTCGCGGACGGCATTATCCTGAGCCCATCTAAACCACTTAAATCTTTACGTGAAGTCTGGAAATCTTTCCACAATAGAGATGAGCGAGTGTACTCGTCTGAGCTTGATGCTCGTTCAAGTATTAGGGTGTTCGAGATGCTCGTTACTAGAGACGAGCACCACGCGATGTTCGAGTTACTTTCACTTTCATCTCTGAGACATTTACGCGCTTTTCTGGCCAATAGACATACAGGGAAGGCATTACCACTTCCCCCTGTGACGTTCCAGCCCTATCCCACCCCCCTGCAGTGAGTGGCTGGCGAGATCAAGTGACCGCAGAGTATATAAAGTGGCGCCGCCCGCGGCTCGCCACAGTCACACACTGGCGGAGTACCTAAAGATTATTTTCGCTGCAACCGCGGATGAAAGCATTGTTCTCTATCACCGTAAAAAATGGGGACCTTTTCCTTTGTCAATCTGTGTATGATATTCGTCCTCCTCCGGCTCCTCCTCCTGAAACCTCTCGTAATCACCGCGAACGGGCAATTTTTCTGTGGGCCAAAAGGCTCATATAACTTTTGTAAACAATAATTATCTGTTTCAATTCTCATTAAAGCATTGAAACTTCCACCTGAACCAATTGTCTTTTAGACTGAGCTGCCTCCAGGCCTAGTTACAAATTAAGCCACAGTAACCAAAGCGATTAATGGGTTTCACCTGCCCTCTGGGTTGGGCATGGGCAATTTTTCTGGGGTACATTTGTACTATCGGTACACCAATTTTTCGGGCCCTCGCCTACAATGTAATCCTAGTAATTTTTCTGGCCTTCACCTGCACTCATGGTACAGCACTGTGTCTGGGGTTGGCCTACACTTTTGCTACAGAAATGTAACTCTGTGCTGCCTACCTATACTTCTGCCACAGTAATGCTACAGGGGTCTGACTATACTACAGCAACAGAAATGTTACTTCGGTCTGCCGATACTTCTCCTGAAATGTTACCTTGGTTTGTGTATACTGTTACTACTGTAATGTTATTAATACTGGGCTCTGCCCATACTGCTTCTACGTAAATGTTACTGGGGCCTGTCTATACTGCTACTACTGAAATGTTACAAAAGCTGTGCTCTCCCTATACTGCTGCAAGGGAAATGTTAATCTGCTGCTTTCCCCATACTGCTTCTACATAAATGTTACTGGGGCCTGTCTATACTGCTACTACTGAAATGTTACAAAAGCTGTGCTCTCCCTATACTGCTGCAAGGAAAATGTTAATCTGCTGCTTTCCCCATACTGCTTCTACGTAAATTTTACTGGGGCCTGTCTATACTGCTACTACTGAAATGTTACAAAAGCTGTGCTTTCCCTATACTGCTGCAAGGGAAATGTTAATCTGCTGCTTTGCCCATACTGCTTCTACATAAATGTTACTGGGGTCTGACTATACTGCTAATACTGAAATGTTACAAATACCGGGCTCTCCCTACACTGCTGCCAGGGAAATGTGAATCTGCCGCTATGACCATACTGCTTCTACGTAAATGTTACTGGATCTGACTATACTGCTACTACTGAGATGTTACAAATACCGGGCTCTCCCTATACTGCTGCAACAGGAAATGTTAATGTGCTGCTCTGCCTATACTGCTGCAACGGAAATGTTACTGGGGTCTATCCATACTGTTACTACAACAGAAAAGTTACTGCAGTCTGTCAATACTGTTGCAAATGAAATGTTACTGGGGTCAGCCTACACTGCTGCTATGGAAATGTTATAGGGGTGTGTCTATACTGTTACTACTGAAATGTTACTGGGGTCTGCCTATACTGCTGCTATGGAAATGTTAAAGGGGTCTGTCTATACTGTTACTACTGAAATGTTACTGGGTTCTGTCTATACTGTTGATACTGAAATGTTACTAGAGTCTATATATACTGTTGCTACTGAAATGTTACTGGGGCCTGTCCTACTGATACTACTGAAATGTTACTGGGGTCTGTCTGTACTGCTGGAACTGAAATGTTACTGGGTTTTGTCTATACTGCTGTAAATGAAATGTTACTGGGGTCTGTCTATACTGTTACTACTGAAATGTTACAGGGGTCTGTCTATATTGTTGCTACTGAAATGTTACTGGGGCCTGTCTATACTGTTGCTACTGAAATGTTACTGGGTCCTGTCCCTACTGATACTACTGAAATGTTACTGGGGTCTGTCTGCACTGTTGCAAATGAAATGTAACTGGGGTCTGTCTGCACTGCTGCAAATGAAATGTTACTGGGGTCTGTTCGCACTGCTGGAACTAAAATGTTACTGGGGCCTGTCCCTACTGATACTACTGAAATGTTACTGGGGTCTGTCTATACTGTTACCACAGAAAAGTTACTAATGCTGGGCTGTTCCTATACTGCTGCAACGCAAATGTTACAGGAGGTTGTCTATACTGTTACTAACTTACTACTGAAATGTTACTTATACTGGGCTCTGCCTATACTGCTGCTACGGAAATGTTACTGGGGTCTGTCTATGCTGTTACCACTGAAATGTTACTAATACTGGGCTCTGCCTATACTGCTGCAACTGCAATGTAAATGGGCTCTGCCTATACTGCAGCTACTGAAATGTTACTGGGGTCCGGCTATACCAGGGGTCCCTAACCACCAGGCCGTGGACCGGGGCCGGGCCGAAGGGGGGTTTAGCGCCGGTCCGTGGCACCGCCGGGAACTTTTGCTCTAAACACAAGGCCCGCGGGCCGAATCCAGCCCGCTCTCCCGTATTATGTGGCCCGCAGCGTGCCGACGCCGCTCACCACTGTAGCGATTACCAGCGGGGGCGCCGCAGCTCCCCGCTGGTAATTGCGCTAATCCAGGCGCACACTGTGCAGCCAGGATTCTCCTCCCCGAGTGCCCTGCTCCTTAGTTCCGCAGGAGAGGACTCGGGGAGGAAGCGTTCCGGGCTGCACACTGACGTCAGGGCAAGCAGACAGAGAGCGACAGCAGGGAGGAGGTAAGTATATGGGTTGGGGGGCTGCTTACTACTAGGGGGGCTGCATATTATGGGGGGGCTGCCTATTACGGAGGGGCTGCCTATTACTAGGCGGGGGGGCTACTTATTAAAGAGGAAGGGGCTGCCTATTACTGGGGGGGCTGGTAATTACTGTGGGGGGCTACTTATTACAGGGGCAGGGGCTGCCTATTACTGGGGGGGCTGCCTATTACGGGGGGAGCTGCTTATTACTGAGGGGGCTGCCTATTACTGGGGGGGACCTGTTTATAACTGGTGGGGACCTACTTATTACTGGGGGGGCTGCTTATTACTGATGGGGGCTGCCTATTACTGGGGGGATGCCTATTACTGGGGGGCGGCTGCCTATTACTGGAGGGGGGGCTGCCTATTACTGGGGGGTGGGGACCTGCTTATTACTGGGGGGTTGCCTACTGGGGGGGCTGCTTATTACTGGGGGGTGGGGGCTACTTATTACAGGGGAAGGGGCTGCCTATTACTGGGGGGGCTGCCTATTACTGGGGGGGACCTGCCTATTACTGGGGGGGGGACCTGCCTATTACTGGAGGGACCTGTTTGTTACTGGGGGGATTGCTTACTGAGGGAGGGCTACTTATTACAGGGAAAGGGGCTGCCTATTACTGGGGGTGGGGGGGGCTGCCTATTACTGGGGGGTGGAGACCTGCTTATTACTGGGGGGGTTGCTTACTAGGGGGGCTGCTTATTACTGGGGTGTGGTGCTTACTGGGGGGGCTGCCTATTACTGGGGGGGACCTGCTTATTACTGGGGGACCTGCTTATTACTGGGGGGGGGGCGGTGCTTACTGGGGGGGCTGCTTATTACTGGGGGGGTTACTTATTACAGGGGAAGGGGCTGCCTATTACTGGGGGGGGCTATTACGGGGGGGGGCTGCTTATTACTGGGGGGGCTGCCTATTACTGGGGGGGACCTGCCTATTACTGGGGGGGACCTGCCTATTACTGGGGGGGTGCTTACTGGGGGGGCTGCTTATTACTGGGGGGCTACTTATTACAGGGGAAGGGGCTGCCTATTACTGGTGGGGTGCTTACTGGGGGGGCTGCTTATTACTGGGGGGCTACTTATTACAGGGGAAGGGGCTGCCTATTACTGGAGGTGGGGGTGCCTATTACTGGGGGGTGGGGGCTACTTATTACAGGGGAAGGGGCTGCTTATTACTGGGGGGGACCTGCCTATTACTGGGGAGGGGACCTGCCTATTACTGGAGGGACCTGTTTGTTACTGGGGGGATTGCTTACTGAGGGAGGGCTACTTATTACAGGGGAAGGGGCTGCTTATTACTGGGGGGGCTGCCTATTACTGGGGGTGGGGCGCCGCCTATTACTGGGGGGGGGGCTGCCTATTACTGTGGTGGGACCTGCTTATTACGGGGGGTGGGGACCTGCTTATTACGGGGGTGGGCTGCCTATTACTGGGGGGGGCTAGTTATTATTGGGGGTGGGGGCTATTTATTACAGGGGGAGGGGCTGCTAATTACTGAGAGGTGGGGGCTGTCTATTACTGGGGGGGGGGAGATAAATTATATGCTGCCCTATGTGTGTACTGGGGGGGGATATATTATACTGCCCTATGTGTGTGCTGCCAGGACATTTTAAATGTCATAATTAAATAAGAATGCACTAAACTCCAATTCCTTTCATAACCCCGCCCCATATAACCAAAGCCCCACCCATGTGCCGCTCAACCCTGCCGGGCCTTGAAAAAATGGTCTTGCTTGAAGCCGGTCCCTGGTGCCAAAAAGGTTGGGGACCACTGGTCTATACTGTAACTACAGAAGTGTTAATAGGGTCTCCCTAGACTTCTGCAACATAACTGTTAGTGGGGTCAGCTTATACCTTAGCTACAGGAGTATTACAGGGGTCGGTGCATAATATGGCTGCACTAAGTGTTCCCATCGCGGTGTTCCACGTACATGGCCCAAAAAAAAACCGCAGTCTGACTAGGGCATGCAGTGTGGGCCGAAGCCCAGCTGTATTTAATCTGACATTAGCTCCACTATCCGGGGCACTGCATTGGGACAAACAAGAGGAGCAATACAGCGCTAATGAGACATTCACAGCTACGCTAGCATTGGAGTCCGCTGTAGGCCCGCGATTGCTGAGGGTTTGTGCAGAGGCCTATGTCCTGGGTGCAGTGAAAGTCCGCTTCCAGCCTAGGATTGCTGAATCTGTGGGCCGAGGCCTATGCCGTGGGCGCGATGCAAGTCTGCCATGTTTGGCCGCTCAGATTTATTTTTGGTTCATGTCTTGGGTTGCCTAGGACCCATCTATGCTGATGGTGCAAACTTAGTTCCCATCGCGGTGTTTGACCTGTCTGGCACAAAGACACTGACTGACTTGGGTAGAGGGCAGAGCGCTGACGGCTTTCCCCTTGCAGTGTCGATTGAGCTATGCGACACCTTGACAGAATGAATACTGTGTGGCACATAGGTTCCCCATTGCTATGCCCACGTTTGCAGCTCCTGATGGAGGTGGCACAGGATTGGATGTCTCATTGCTTCTGTACAGCATTGTGGGCTATCGCCCCTTTTAAAGAGGGCCGCTGCCTGGCCCTGCCAACCCTCTGCAGTGTGTGCCTCCGGTTCCTCCTCATGGCAGACGCACTTATAAATAGACATGAGGGTGGTGTGGCTATGAGGCCAGCGTGTGGCATGAGGGCAGCTGAAGGCTGCGCAGGGACACTTTGGTGTGCGCTGTGGACGCAGGGTCGTTCCGGGGGGGGGGGGGGGGTTGGGCAGCATGTAACCCAGGAGAAGTGGCAGCGGAGTGTCATGCAGGCAGTGATTGTGCTTGTTGGAGGTAGTGTGGTGCTTAGCTAAGGTATGCCTTGCTAATGAGGGTTTGTCCGAAATAAAAATTGTTAGGGGGGGGGCACTCTTGCCGCTATTGTGGCTGAATAGTGGGACCTGGGAACCTGAGATGCAGCCCAGCATGTTGCCCATCGCCTGCCCGATCCGTTTCTGTGTCGTTTCCATCACTTTCTTGGGTTTTGCAGATTTTCACCAATGAAAACCTTAGCGGAGCATGGGTCATATACAAAAATGCTTGAGTCACCCATTGACTTCAATGGGGTTCGTTACTCGAAATGAACCCTCGAGCATCGCGGAAAGTTCGACTCGAGCAACGAGCACCCGAGCATTTTGGTGCTCGCTCATCTCTAATCCACAACTATAGCAAAGTCTCCTACTATAGCTAAATTTCACTGAATCTCAGATCCTTGGAAACAATATTACCTCTAATCATGAGGAGGTCTTGCGGAATTTCCCCTAGATTGGCAGGAGGATATTATTCCTTACCTGGGCAGAGTCCTGACCCACCCTTTAAAATTAATGATAGAAAGAAACTTTGACCTTTACTGATTTCTTTAAAGCAAGAATTCATATAAGTCCCTCTACTCATCCTGGTTGAGCTAAATTGTGATCTACAAAATGTTGACACTCCCTAAACTTCTATGCATATTTAGATCTCTCCCAATTGCGCTTCCCACAAAACTTCTTTAAAATTTTCAAAGACAGGTCACTAATTGAATTTGGGAGGGGAAGAGACCTAGGGTGGCATTAAATATTTTAATTCTGAGAATGGGCAGGGGTGGGGTTGGTGAACCCAAATTAGAGGCATATCAAAAGGCCGCAAATATTAATCAGACAAGACACTGGTCATCCCTGGCCAAGGACACAGGTTGGTTGTCAGTTGATGAAGCATCTATTAAACAGAGATCTTTGGGTGCGCTACTGTGGGCTCTTACCGTCTCTTCTGGGAAACATCTCCTCACTTCATCTCACATTCTCCAATTTTTCCTCTCCAATGCAGGCTTTCCTTGTTGGCTGAAGGCCCTGATCAAGAGTCTTGGTTCTTCCAATCATCTTGTCAAACCCAACATTCCCATAGAAACATTAGAGTTTTTTATTGAAGACATGTCCCAGAGTGTCTCATTTAGATGGAGTAATATCTGCTTTTTCAAAAATTACTTTTGATGTTCGAACTACCAGAGGGCGAACATTTAAAAAATTACCAAATAAGATCCTTTCTGCACTCATCCAGCACCCACAAGATTAAAGTTCCAATGGTGATTTCAAAATTTCGGAAAATAGATTCTCTACCAAATAAATCCAGGAAAGGAACCATTTATGATTGCTTGACGGGAAATTATTTAATGAGCAAAAAGATTCATGTCCTGAATTGGCAGAAGGATCTAGAGGCAGTTTTCAGTGTCGAATCTTGGGAGAAGGCATTTAAACTGGTACGAATGGCAACGAGAGGCTAAGGAATACTTGGTCTACATCAAAATCGCTCCACGGTGGTATTTGACCCCGTTGGCCCTTAAGAGCAAGGGTTTGTGTGAGGATGACTATTGTTGGAGGGCTTGCGGTCACAGGGACTCTTTACTTCATATATTTTGGTATTGTCCACATCTAGCATCATATTGGAGAGAAGTTTTCCAAATGGCCCAAAATGTTTCGTGCCCAACTATTGTTGGGAGACCTGAGATTGCTCTTCTTCTCCAGACTCTGGAGTGGATTTCTGTTTCGCCCAGAAAGATG
>NC_089837.1:537204097-537206597 GCF_035609145.1 Eleutherodactylus coqui | reverse complement strand
GGTCATCAGTCTATCAGAGACCCGGGGTCATCAGTCTATCAGACACCCAGGGTCATCAGTCTATCAGAGACCCGGGGTCATCAGTCTATCAGGCACCCAGGGTCATCAGTCTCTCACGCACCCGAGGTCATCAGTCTGCAGAAACCCAGGGTCATCAGTCTCTCAGGCACCTGGGGTCATCAGTCTCTCAGAGATCTGGGGTCATCAGTCGATCAGACACCTTGGGTCATCAGGCTATCAGGCACCTGGGGTCGAAAGTCTATCAGAGACCCAGGGTCATCAGTCTATCAGAGACCCGGTGTCATCAGTCTATCAGAGACCCGGTGTCATCAGTCTATCAGAGACCCGGGGTCATCAGTCTATCAGAGACCCAGAGTCATCAGTCTATCAGAGACGCGGGGTCATCAGTCTATCAGAGACCCGGGGTCATCAGTCTATCAGAGACCTTGGGTCATCAGTCTATCAGAGACCTTGGGTCATCAGTCTATCAGGCACCTGGGGTTATTAGTCTATCAGAAACCCGGGGTCATCAGTCTATCAGACACCAGGGGTAATCAGTCTATCAGAGACTCGGGGTCATCAGTCTATCAGACACCAGGGGTAATGAGTCTGTCAGGCAACCGGGGTCATCAGTCTATCAGGCACCCGGGGTCATCAGTTTATCAGACACCTGGGGTCGAAAGTCTATCAGGCACCTGGGGTCGGAAGTCTATCAGGCACCTGGGGTCAAAAGTCTATCAGGCACAATGGGTCAAAAGTCTATCAGGCACCTGGGGTCGAAAGTCTATCAGGCACCTGGGGTCGAAAGTCTATCAGGCACCTGGGGTCATCAGTTTATCAAGCACCCGGGGTCATCAGTCTATCAGGCACCTGGGGTCATCAGTTTATCAAGCACCCGGGGTCATCAGTCTATCAGGCACCTGGGGTCATCAGTCTATCAGGCACCTGGGGTTATCAGTCTATCAGGCACCTGGGGTCATCAGTCTCTCAGGCAATCGGGGTCATCAGTCTATCAGAGACCTTGGGTCATCAGTCTATCAGAAACCTGGGGTCATCAGTCTATCAGGCACCTGGGGTCATCAGTCTATCAGGCACCTGGGGTCATCAGTCTATCAGGCACCTGGGGTTATTAGTCTATCAGAAACCCGGGGTCATCAGTCTATCAGACACCAGGGGTAATCAGTCTATCAGACACACAGGGTCATCAGTCTATCTGAGACCCGGGGTCATCAGTCTATCAGACACCAGGGGTAATGAGTCTATCAGGCAACCGGGGTCATCAGTTTATCAGACACCTGGGGTCGAAAGTCTATCAGGCACCTGGGGTCGGAAGTCTATCAGGCACCTGGGGTCATCAGTTTATCAGACACCTGGGGTCGAAAGTCTATCAGGCACCTGGGGTCGGAAGTCTATCAGGCACCTGGGGTCGGAAGTCTATCAGGCACCTGGGGTCAAAAGTCTATCAGGCACCTTGGGTCGAAAGTCTATGAGGCACCTGGGGTCGAAAGTCTATCAGGCACCTGGGGTCGGAAGTCTATCAGGCACCTGGGGTCAAAAGTCTATCAGGCACCTTGGGTCGAAAGTCAATGAGGCACCTGGGGTCGAAAGTCTATCAGGCACCTGGGGTCGAAAGTCTATCAGGCACCTGGGGTCATCAGTCTATCAGAGACCTTGGGTCATCAGTCTATCAGAGACCAGGGGTCATTAGTCTATCATGCACCCGGGGTCATCAGTCTTTCTGAGACCCGGGGTCATCAGTCTATCAGAGACCTTGGGTCATCAGTCTATCAGACACCCAGGGTCATCCGTCTATCAGTCTAATCAGTCTATGAGACACCAGGGGTAATCAGTCTATCAGGCACCCGGGGTCATCAGTCTATCAGAGACCCAGGGTCATCAGTCTATCAGAGACCCGGGGTCATCAGTCTATAAGGCACCTGGGGTCATCAGTCTATAAGGCACCTGGGGTCATCAGTCTATCAGGCACCTGGGGTCATCAGTCTATCAAGCACCGGGGGTTATCAGTCTATCAGGCACCTGGGGTCATCAGTCTCTCAGGCAATCGGGGTCATCAGTCTATCAGAGACACGGGGTCATCAGTCTATCAGAGACCTTGGGTCATCAGTCTATCAGAAACCTGGGGTCATCAGTCTATCAGAAACCCGGGGTCATCAGTCTATCAGACACCAGTGGTAATCAGTCTATCAGAAACACGGGGTCATCAGTCTATCAGGCACCCGGGGTCATCAGTCTATCAGACACCTGGGGTCGAAAGTCTATCAGGCACCTGGGGTCATCAGTTTCTCAGGCACCCGGGGTCATCAGTCTATCAGGCACCTGGGGTCATCAGTCTATCAGGCACCTGGGGTCATCAGTTTCTCAGGCAATCGGGGACATCAGTCTATCAGAGAGCTTGGGTCATCAGTCTATCAGAGACCTGGGGTCATCAGTCTATCAGAGACCTGGGGTCATTAGTCTATCATGCACCCGGGGTCATCAG